>NC_030421.2:24013886-24043886 GCF_001660625.3 Ictalurus punctatus
ACATTTTCAATGCTTGTGCCATTTTCTTAAACCCACTTCCCATTTTGTGAAGCTCAACAACCTTTTACCGCACATCACAGCTATATTCCTTGGTCTTACCCATTGTTATGAATGACTAAGGGAATTTGGCCTATGTTACCTCATATTTATACCCCTGTGAAACAGCAAGCCATGCTTGAACAATTTCCTTTTCCTAGTCACATAGGTATACTAAAATATACATATATATGTACATATATACATTTCAAATATATTTTTCTCATATGAATTCATAGGGGTGCTGATAATTCTTACCTACATTTAACAAAGATTTTTAAAAAAATATAAATTCTGTGTTGTGTTTGCAATTGTTTTATATCCATGAGAGCAGGGTATTTTTGTGGATTTTATGAACAAAAGATCAAAAGGTTAAACAATTAAGACAATTTTTCACAGCCTTCTTTGCTCATATTTACTGAGGGTGCCAGTATAAGTAGAGGGCGCTGTATATACAAGACCTTTCATTAAGGTCACCATATGAGAAGGCTAATTATGACCTTTGCACAGATTTTTAAAAAATGCCACACCATACAATATTATGCAATTTTCTGTGAAAAGCTTGCAGAATGAACCCAGCATATTACATGCAAAAAATGAAATAAATAAAAAAACAAACTCCAAGCTTCATACTTCTAAAAGTAACGTTTAATAAATTAATCCATGAGCAAATCAAATACAAAAACATTACAACCAAAAACACCAGCCAGTTCTGTTCGGAGTGCAAGAGATTTCTGTAAAGGCCAAACTACTATGATAGACACTGAGTAGTAAACAGATTGTAATGTCCATCAGTAGAGCTGAAGAGCCTCTGAAGAGTCATCTGAAGAGGTACTGCATGAAAAAGGCAGATTATAAGCAGAGACAAAGGATAAAAAAAAAATAAAAATAAAAAATCACAAGTTTATTAAAAAAAAACCCCAACAAAACAACAGTGACACTTTACCTGAAGAGCTATTGATAACTGTTGGTTACATGACAATTATGAGAGACTCGGTACAAATTTAAAACTGGAAAAAGTTGAGCTAATATTAAAACACTGGGCATACAAAATTATATATAGCAACTCAGCAAGTACAAAATCAAAACTGTTGAAGAACAGGGATTAGCAGGATTTCACCACATTAATACATGCTGTTACTGCTACTATACCTGTTAACTATAAAGCCCACAATACGTTTACTGGAGTTTCTTGTTCATGATTTAATGTTTTCTAAAGCAGCTTTTACTTCGAGCTTTTCAAGTAAAGTGTCACCAAAAATCACTGGGAAAGATCACATTTACAGTTTCACAAAACACAAAACCCGTTTGGCAAGAAGGAACTAGTGTACATACATGGGACAAAGAAAAATACAGTCACGACGCGAAAGATTTCACGAGCTTCAACACATGCTGCAGAAAGAGGCCAAGGCATATGTTTATTCCTCAGTAACCCCTAAACTGTCACAAAATAAACAATGCTGGCTCTGCAGAGACCTCGCCGATCAGTTACCGTAACCCCCGACAAAAATGGGGAGGAAGACATGCAAATTTAAGGTACGTAATCCACGCCCATTAAACAAGACAAAAAAATAGTGTTAACCAATTAAACCTGGTCCACCAGATGTGGAAAGAATGGACTATTATACAATGGTCCTTCATATTCAGTTTCAAGTCTCTGCACTAAAAGAAACACAGCACAAGCTGCAGTCCATGATTAAAAAAAACTAAACAAAAAACAAACAAACAAAAAAAAACAACCTGTTCCTTCACATAAGAGGTGGAATGATGGACAGGCTAGAAGAGGATATCTTCGTTCTTTATCAGAGACTCTACCACCTGCCTCTGGTAGCGGATGTCGTTTAGTGCTGTCATGGCGTCGAGATCCGGCGCACGCATCAGAGTGGGACCAAACACGATCCCCAAATTCTCTGCGTTCATCAGGTTATCCTTCTCATTCTGAGTCACCCTGTAAACACACACACACATGCAGTACGATGTGTCAGAATTACTAGCTGGAGCAATAAGAAACATGCTTTCACAATGTCACTTTGGTAAAGATGATGGCAGGATACCGAACATAACGGCTTTCGTTGCTCACCTTTTTAAGTGACCCATCAGATGCCTCAGAGTTTCACAGTGAGCAGGAGGCAGCTGCTTCAGGGCTTCGTGAAGCGCCTCGAGACGCTCGTCTGGGTCTGTCAGCTCTGAGACCGCAAACACACACAAGCTCTATTACACATTCGTACTACAAACAAGCAAACAGAACACGCTTTCAATGAAACCGAGAGGTATTAATGAATATCTCATCTCAGAGGCTGACTGGGAGACCTGCTGGCTCTTCATACTATATATTAATGCTTTCAAGCCTCTATTTTTCGATATTCTATCCAATAGATAAGATTCAATCAAATGTGAATTGCGGGCTGAAGTGATGAGAAAACTGACGGGCTGCTCATTCAGTTGTACAGAAATGCGACTCAGCATATCTGCATTCATCCACAGCACACAAACATGTCATGATCAATGACTGAGTTATCACTGTTATCTGTAAATGTGCGCGTGTGTGTGTGTGTGTGTGTGTCGGAGAAAGACAAAAGACTTACTGGCAGCCTCGATGAAGCGTGGATATGCATCGTAAGAGATAACAGGAATGGGCAATTCCCTGAAGTAGAGCTTAAGAGCACCCGTGATGATGTTAATATCTTCATACGTGTTCACTGAGATGTCTGCCTTCTCCCCATCTACACACAAAGCAGGAAAGAGAGTGACTGGTGATGCATACTTTGTCAAGGGTTCGCTGTTGAAAAAGTGCTTTTCCACAAATATGGCCAGGGAGATAAGAGTATGCCAAGCACCATGGGAGGATGGAGCGATATTTGTCATGCATAGCTCTGTGTGAAGTCACGTGACCCTGGCAGCGACTGGACAGCACTAGTGTGTGGTAGCTGCATTTCGAGGCTCTCTGCCACTTGATTTCTGGCTTCTCGTCACGACGGAAGAAAGAAGCCAAGTGGACACTTCTGTGGGTTACAACCTGCTTGCTTTCACATCTGGCTAACCCGGTTCTTTCTCTCATTCCCTCTCTCACTGGTGTTTTCATGTCTATTTCGATCTGTCCCTGCGTCCCGATTGGCATCTTATCCGTATTATCGGTATCCGAGACGCTAGTTGCGCTAGTCAAAAGTATGTATTTTTCTTCACAAAAAGAGTACATACTTTTAGTACATAGTATAAGTATGCCAATAGCGACGTAGGGTGTTTCTTCTTCTTCTTCTACCTCTGACGGACCATAAACCTATGTTCTTCCCCACTTGAAAAACTGTATTTTCTCCCTCCCATTCAAATCTCACCTCAGAAGCCTTTCCTCATGAACTCAACATGCTCTCTCTCTCTCTGTAGAGGCTAAACAGTCTCCGACGATGTCCATTTGTCCTGAATGTGGGTATCTACTGCCAGAACTGCAGCCTCCAGAGGACATACACACACTGCTTCTGTGCAGATGGAGCGTAATCCTCACGCAAACGTGCAGCTTTCACATTAAAGCAGCTCAAAGCGGCCGAGGCGGTAACAAAAACACACAGTGTTCCCGCTGCTAGACAAAGCGTGACCTAAAAAAGCTGCACTGGGAACACACGTGGGTGTTTAACACTTAGCAGGATTATGCATGGGGAGCTGTTTACAGGCATGCAGGAGCTTTCACATGCAATTACTGCATTTCATCAGAACTAAATGCAATGAACAGACGACGAATGAAACTGACGATGCTTTCAATACGTCCCATGTGCACAAAGCGAAGAGCATACCTCTGTCGAAGGACAACTTGACATCTTCGATTAAATCGCTGAAGCCGGACACTCTGTAGAGACCTTCGGACTTCAGACCTAAAACAGAGTTGAGTTTATCGTCAAGTCTTTATTCAGAAATTCATTAGCGATCTGATTCACATCAGACTAATTTGTACATTACTTAACATATGGTGTGTCTAATGGAGCAGTTCTTTTGAAGTGTAAACCAAAGCCAATCAAACAATTAACCATCTGTTTAATGACATTCATTAATACAGCGTGCTGCTAAACTGCCACTGGAATGAAATAAACTGCATTATTTAATTTTGAAAGCAATACAAAATGAACAGCGTACTCTCTATAACAATTCCAGACAAACAGATATTCTGCTACATGAACGTATATGTTCCGAGTGATATCATTGTGTCGTGATGCTGGTATACGAATAAGAATTAATCGGCTTTGTTTAGAGCTCTATAACTTTTTGTTTCGAGCTCTCTTGATGTGCTAGTTTAACACCGATCCCCTATTAATAAGCGTGGATGAATTTAAAGGTGGAGCGCTCACCTCGCGATTCGATCTCCCGTATGCACATATCCACTACCATGGGTCGCTTGGAATTATGAGCTTTTACCAAAGTGGTCAGATCACAGCTGTACACTTTCTTCACGTGTTTCAGGTCTGGCTTACAGTCATTGGGAACCATCTTGGAGCACTGCTTATGAACGTTCAAGCCACAGTCTGCAACAAACAAAAACAGAAAAAAAAAAAAAAAAGTGTTCTTGAAGTCCAAGGTAGAACTGAAATAAACAGAACTGATCACAATTTTCCTGAAAATGAACGATCATAATCATTTTCAGGAAGTCTGCAAGAACACATAAGCATGCGTAATATGCGCAAATAAATTTTTCAGCACCACTGGGTGAGTTAAAAGAACTGCACTGCCTGCAGAGCAAATACCCCATATCCTTTACCTAGAGCAGACTGAATTAATTTTTTTCAACCGAGTGTGCTGAGGTTTCATTCCCCTAAATCAATATCTGTCCAAACTGTCGATGAGCCTCGATCTCTGATGTCATCACTTTCTGATTGGTTCCTGCTGTTAGGCATGCTGTTGGTGACCTGCTAGTCCTATAAACAGCATCTTATAAAAAATACATGAGCTAATTCACCCATTTTATGGGCTATAATAACAGAAAATATGATTACGGAACATGGATAGGTATGCAGTAGCCAATAAACACACCTGGATTAAAGAACATTGTGAAATAAAAAAACAAACAAACAAACAAACAAACAAACAAAAAAACCCCAAAGATCAAAATATAAGATCTTACCAGTCCATCTTAAACATGAAACAACTCATCAGTCAACTGGGTCATTTTAAAATTCTAAATTGTTAACACATCCTGTTAAATAAGCGTTAATAAACAGCCAATGCTGCAGACATGAAGCGCTTCCATACACCCCAAAATTCAGACAGTACTAGGAGTTATGCAAATATAGGCAAATGACTTCATTAATATATGATGCCTGACTCCCTAAATAGGCCAGCTGCTCTGGAGCAGGTACCATGTGGGCAGAAAAAAAGAAGAAAAAAAAAAACAACAGAGAAGATAAAGAAGAGCTGAGTGAAGTGAAAGACAGAGCAGTGGCGTGTTTGGAGCTGAGGGCAGACGCTCAACCGCTGCTGCTTTGTGTGAGCAGAGCTCTCTGGGAGAATTAGGGAATTAGAGCTACGTTGAAAACAATGTGGCCTGAAGGATATGAGAGAGAGAGAGAGAGAGAGAGAGAGAGAGAGAGAGAGCAGCACACACCGATAGCCTTAAACCCTGCACACACACAATAATCAAGCAGGCAGATATTCTCTGTGCTGCAGGCGACACTAGACCTAATTTCCAGCTCAAAATGGGACAGAATCTTAAAGCACTCTTCTGTGCTTTGTCTGTCTGACTCAAGCTTTTAGGTTTGCACACAAACACCCACACGATGTCGTTAATCAACATTATTTATATGATGATACTGGCATGATAAATAGCTGGCACCACATGTCCCTTTCATTCTGGACTGAACAACAGAAACACTGGAAACCACATTAGTGTGAGGGTGCTGAAAACCTGCTCGCTATGGCCACGGCACATTCATCTACTAGACACCAATAACACGATTACTCCGACCCCTTTCATTTACTGACTGAACGTAACAGCCATTAAATTCAATCTCCTGCTGGATGCCGTCTTTTTAAACCGACTAAAGCTGGAGAAAACAATTTTCCCCATTACCCCCTCTGTAATTACATTTAGCAGTTATGGTCCACCCTTATTCAAAATAAAAGTCCTGAATATGGCAATAGTGAGACCAATTCGAAAGACTCGACATTAAAGATTGAAAATGGCCCCTTGAGAATTGCTCCCTTCATTTAAATTCATTGATGGAGAAATGTAATTACTGTATGAAAGAGAACGAAGGATCTCTTAAGAGAGGGAGACAGGCACAGTAATAGAGGGCGCCGGTTAATAGATTCGCTTTATCCTCTAAGGTCTGCTGATCCCGTGTTCAGAATACTAGTGCTCGATGACCCTCGAGCCCTCAGGTTGGGGGAGACGACACAGATAGCTCTTAACCTGCATATACACACACAAACCAACATACTTAAAAAAAAAAAAAAACCCTCATTAGTAAACTGTATGTGTGTTTGTTTATCAGTGAATGAGACCTGAGCTCCAAGCTCCAGTACACACAGATTCTCTCTCAATACATCAATAGATTTCTGATGCCAATTCTTTGTCTGAAATATTAGATTTAACACCCGTCTACTGGGCTTCGGATGGCATGTGTCCTCTGCTGGATCAGTAATATCTGGCAAATCCCTGCTCTATTTATTACTCGCAGTCAGTCAATACACTTGGAATTTCCTTTCTCGCAACGAGGACTGGGAGCATTTCACAGAGTTCCCCATATTGAGTTATAGGGACTGAATTTCAATGTGTGTGTCCCCGAGCTCTCAGCCTCACGCTTCCTTACGAAGACATGCCAGCTTTGTTTTGAGCTTGTGGATGGAATGGGTATCAGAAGGAGGGAGGCTGTACCCTGATGAAGCAATGTGGCACAACATGCACAGACACAGGGGTTGGCGTTCTGGCACCTGACCAAACCCCTCCACCACCCCCCTCCCCAAACACCCCCCCAGCGGAGAATGCAAATTTCAACATCAAATGCGACTTTGCTGTCCTAGTTCTTAGTCGCATCACTTATAAAAAGAGAACAGGAACGATATAGACAGAGAGAGTGAGAAGGAGAGTGAGTGAGACAGAGAGCGAGAGAGAGAGAGAGTAAGAGAGAGCGCGAGTGAAAGAGAGAGAGCGAGAGGAAGAGGGAGTGTGAGAGTAAGAGAGCGTGTGAGAGAGTAAGAGAGAGAGAGAGAGAGAGAGAGAGAGAGAGAGAGAGAGAGAGAGCGCACAAGAGAGAAAGAGAGAGCACGCAAGAGAAAGAGAGAGAGCGAGAGAGAAGAGGGGGAAAAAAAAAATCAAGACTGGGATCTTAAAATAATGGCTTTGAACTCAAGCTGCTTTCAAAACCGATTCATGTATTATTCATGGCACCAGAACCTGAAAACATGTATGGGGCTCACTTTGTTCTATAAATAAAACATTACAAATAAAACACGCCGCAGCCTATTTCCACTAACTGACCGACACCTGAAATACAGAATCATCTTTTAATCAGGAAAATGGGACGCGATTAACTACACTGAATATGGACAAGAGTCGCAGCAATTACCTGCAGCTGAAAGAAGGAAATAATGTGTAGCACGTTACACATTAATATCATAACAGACATCTCATAACAGACACAACCGTAAAGTCAACTCCTCCATACAAAAAAAACACAACCATGATATGAACCAAAACAAAACAAAACACTCACTGCATTCATACACTAGCTTGAATGACTTGACAGCCTTGAATAAAATCAGTGTAAGATATTAATCAGTATATTACTCTCTCATCCCTGACACATAAGTCTACACACTTACACACTGAATTATGAGTATGAACTACATATACTGGTGCATAAACACTACATCCATTAAGCGAGCGGGGAATCTTCAGTTAGGTTTCTCAGCACATGGAGGTGAGAGAGTGAGATGAGGGAGTTATATAGTCTACAGTAAAGTAGTCCTTAATAACCATACATCAACTGTGATGTACAGGTATAGAAAAGTCCTAGCTCATTGGCTGAATTGTATGAAATACTAATAAACTGCCATCTTAGGCATAAAATGAAATGTAGCTACAATAAAATATATATTTAAGGAAAGACAAATGATAAGACAAGCACACATTGTGCTTTTAACTGCAATTTCTGCACAATACAATGTTCTATGCAATTAAGTACGAGTATGAGTAACACAAAGAAGTGATATGATAGTGTTGTTTAATCACGCAAACTATCATTAGACTGTCATCATCTAACTGCACTGAGATTGGAAATGTGCAATATAAAAAAATATGAAAAACAATTTAAACTTGTTTTTAAATGGCTTTAGAAACGGTGTGTGGTGTGTGTGGTGTGTGTGTGTGTGTGTGTGTGTGTGTGTGCTCACCTGCACATTTGACCCCCTGAGCAATGAGCCCCCACATAAAGTTGGCACAGTACTCGCACCAGTGAGGCCCTCTGAATGTGTGTACCTACGGGGCAGAGAGAAACAAAGCAGGGATGTTAAAACACCATGAAAAGTGCACACATACACACACAGCTCCCTTGATCTTTAGGATGGCACACTCATGTAGAACTGCAGAATTGGAGGATTATCTGTGATCTTCATACGAGAACTGCTACAGCTAGGTCAAATCCAACGGCCGTTTCAATCTACTCAGATAATTAACAGGCAGATCGGCACACAGAGGGACAGAGGACGTGTACACAAGAAAGAGGAAAGAACAAAGCGAGTGTGTCACTGGACCATGGACGAACGGCTCTCTGAGGCAGAAAGCAGAGCTATCACAGCTTTCGTTCCCCTCTGCGCCAGGTAACAGCTCATCCAATCAGGAGGCCTCATGCCTGCTCTCTAGAGAACAGGCGCGGGGGACTGGCCGCTGGAAACGACGCCTGGCCTCAATGAACACCGAGTAGGGTCCTACAACCGAACTGCTTCTTTTATACACACATCAGCAGAGGTGAAACGAACGTAACAAAGTGAAAAGTGTGGACAGTGAAGCAAATTTTTTTTTGTAGTTACTGAACCTATGTGACACATGAATTCATTTTATTAATAAAGATAATTGCTATTAAAATATTTGTGTTTCATTCATTTAGCAATGAAATGTTGGTCTTGGGCATTTTAACCTAATTTGTTTGTCATGCTTTTGCTGTTCTAGCCAAAGGCCAGTAGAGCTGTGTGTTTGTGTATGTGAGAGAGACGAGAGAGACGAGAGAGAGAGAGAGAGAGAGAGAGAGAGAGAGAGAGAGAGAGAGAATGATGCTCTGAGACTGAGGAGATAAGGACCAGACACACAGAGAGGAAAAAAAAGATTCAGCAATTTCAGAGCCTGTGTGATATCACTGCCTCTAGAGTCACATTACACACAGCACACACTGTATGATGGGGAAAAAAATAAAGTGGAATAAACAAGAGACAGAGATGGAGAGTGAGAGAAATGGATAGAGGGAGAGAGAGAGAGAGAGATATGGAGAGAGGTAGAGGGATGGAGAGAAAGAGGGCAACATTGGGAGGGAGAGAGAGAAAGAGAGAAGGTCAGGGAGAGAGAGAGCGAGATAATAATAATAATAATAATAATAATAATAATAATAATAATAATAATGTTTTATTTCTATAGCATCTCTCCGTAGCTCAGGGACACTTCACAAACAGGAACAAACAACAATTGAACATACACACAAAAAAAAATCCCAGAAAGTCAGGCATCAGAAGTAGAGAGGTAGTGTTGGGAAAAGAGAAAGGATATGGTGAGAGAGAGAGAGAAGAGAAATATGGAGAGAGTGCGAGAGATGTTTAGACTATAGTACACACAGAAAGAGAAACAAAAAAGAGAAGAAAGAAAAAAAGATTCAAAGGAAGACAGGAAGAGTGAGAAATACATAGGAAATGAATAGGATATATAGAAAATAGGAAATAAACAAGGTGGACAGGGAGGCAGGCCAATTCTGCTGACAGAAGACAAATGGGAATACAACGCTCTGCTCGTGATGCCTATCAATCCTTAATCTTTCCATCTGTCACCCTGAAGCAATGGGGTCTCCCACACACACACATATAAACAAACAAGACATTTCTTGTTGAAAAGCACTCAGTGAACATCTTAAACTGTCCAGCTCTACTTTCTGTTCTAACATGTCAGTCCGAAATGCATCTTTCAAAAACATTTGCACAACTGGCTCATGCTTTCTATACATGTCCCAATACTAGTCATATTTTGGACCAAAACAAAACAAAGCTATAAACATAAACGCAGAATAAACAATAAAGGAATGAACATCTTCAGCGCATGCACACACGCAGTAGTAGTAGGTCAACGTAGCAGAGAAACCAAAAAGGTCTTACCTTAAAGTTGTGGACTTTCTCGTACTTAGGCACTCGGTCGTTGTCCTTCAGTGTGGCCCGGCGCACCAGCGAGCTGAGCTGTGAATAGGCAAACAGTTTAAGAGGCTGCCAGAAGGTAGCTGGAGGTTTCTGAGGACGCATCCTCATGGCCAACGCTGCTGCGAGCAGCTCCTGCTCCTTCCCTTCCTGTTTGGTCTTGTGCACTAGGGACTTCTCAGCCTTACTGAGTGTGTAGGACTCCCGTGACGGCATACCCGCGCACACGCTAACGGCTTTACACTGGGAGAACGACTACCTCTCTAACACAGAGAGATGAAAATAAAGCCCCTGACGCTCAGAGGTCTCTAGCCACGCTGAGAACGTCCTGCATTGCTGTATTGAGAGTTCTGAGAGCTGAACATAAACAAAAACAAGCCACTTCCCTAAGAGCTCAACTCCAAGAATGGGAAAAGTGTCCTTAAAACAACAGCATCGAGTCCTGAACTGGGGAATGGAACGGAAACACAGTTAAGTGTAATAGTGTGTGAGAGAGTAGCTCTTCAGTCTGTCTGTCTGAGCATCTATATGCAGATGAGATGAGTGGTTGAGTTAATCCTCTCCTCTCTGTGAGCAGCAGATATCCTCTCTGGAACACTGCCTCAGAGAGAACGAGGGGAGGTGGGAGTGGAGGAGAGAAGTGGGGGAGGGATTCAGTGACAGTGGCACTGATTACACAGCTTAAATCCACCAATCAGAGGAGAGCAGGCCAGGGTTTTTTTTTATCATCGTGATCACTCTTCCCCCTCCCGCTCGGCCGTTCATCAGAGCTGTGCGTAAGCGAGTGTGTGGGAGGAGAAAGTGACAGTAGCAGGCACAGAAATGTGGAGGAACCAGAGAACAAGCGTGGGCCCGTAACGGCCTGCGAGTGAGTCATCCATCACCTCTGAGCTAAGCGCTAATACTTTGCTAATAGCATCGCATGGTCATTTCCAAGCACATGAACACTCAGCAAACCATTAGCTCGATTTTTCCACCCTAAAGAACAAAGAAGCAACTCAAGTGGCCCAATAAAAAAAAAGGAACATTTTCATCGATATAAAATGGCAGCATTTTTCAATACACAATACTCTGACAGAGCAGACAATCCGAGGGAGATCTTAACTGAATGTCCTTCTGAATCGAAGCAGCCTGAAAATCCTCACAGACCATACAGAGATGCTCCAGTCTGATGTGCTTATTGTAGTGTAATTAAATCTGCTTCAACACAATGCAGCACCTGTCACACAGCTTCCTGGCTTCCAACACTAAACCCAATTAAAGCGTTCAGTTAACGAGGCGGCGCTTTGCTCTCCAGCACAGACCTTTCACAGACGCTGCACGTTAGACTGACTGCCAATGATGATTCCTGTAAACTCGGGCAAAAAAATTTAAATAAAAAACCTGATTTGAAAATCAGTAATAAACTATATCTAATACATAGTTACAGTAATGAACATCAAGTCAAATATATCCAAATAGTAATTGACGCAACCATAATGTAAGTGTTAATGTTGTCAAAAAATAGATAATGAATTAGAATTATTATAAAAATTATAAGTATTTTGTGCATCAGACACTTAAATACATTATTATCACTTTCTCATCACATCCACAACTGTGAATCCATTTCAGGATTCAAAGGTTCTTTAAAAACTCATCTCTTCAGGCTTGCATATTCTCTGTGACATGGTTACATAATACTTCATTATAATATGTGTTTTATGTACAATATTGTATAATGTATATATATGCATATGTATAATGTGTGTGTATATATAATATTGTGTGTTAGTGTTTTGTGAATTGCATTTGCATGTTGTATTTGTGAACTGACCCTGGGTGTCGTGTGAAGTGCTTTAAAAAAAAAAAATTATTAGTATTTATTATCTATTATATATTATAATCCGGACAGCAGAATCTGTCACTATCTTCAAAAAAGAACTAAAGACCCACCTCTTCCATGAGCACTTACCTAACCCCTTAAAAAAAACACTCTGCGCACTTTGCTTTTTCTAGAACTCAATTAGCACTACTTGTATTGTTCTCTGCTTGATATATCGCTTTATATCAAGCAGAGAACGACTCACTTGTAAGTCGCTTTGGATAAAAGCGTCTGCTAAATGAATAAATGTAAATGTAAATTATCTGAAAACTGCTCAAAATATTGTGTTGTACAAGGATCTTCATGCACCACCACATTCATCAGTTTAGTGCTCCAAATATCTCTATGGCTGCATCCGAATATCCCTGCTACCCTACTATATAGGAAGTATTCATAAAACAGGAGGCAAGAAATACCCAGATGACCTAATGCTTCCACCGAGATTTTGCAGTATGGAAGCAATGGACATTGTGCTATCCCATAAGGCAACTGGAACGGTGCGGAAAGGCTGTCGTGATCAAAAATGGTGGAAGGCAGCGCATCTGCGCTTTTTAAGCTGTAGGTCACATGATAATGCCAACATGGTGGATGTAGTATGTCTGGATTGCATCAGTACGTACTGTATCAACGGCTGAGCAGTAGGCACTGAATCAAATGAAGTAGGCACAGTCACAGTACGCAATTTTGGACACAGCCATTGTGTATTTGAATTTAAACCTGAAGTGGGCATGGCCTAAACTGAAAGTTTTTTTTTTATTTTTATTTTAAATAAACCCTACTACAATGCCTCCAGGAACATTTGGGGAAAAAACATAGAGATAGAAATGACAGCACTGTCAGCATGATCTGTGAGTTCTGCCTCTAAAAGTTCCTCAACCTCAAGAGGTGTTTTTTTTTTTTTTTTAAATCCATTAATTTCGGTGGCACCTGCCAATGATATTTTCCAACAAATTTATTTGGTTCTATTTCCCAGAATGTTAACAACTAGTAGCCTTATTTAAACCACAGTAACCCTGACCAGGCGGTTACTAAGGAGGGATGAAAATGCAACGGCACATGTTCATGTTTTACTGAAGCGCTCTACATTTTAACCCAACTTTTGCTCAAAAGAGTAAAGCTGGTGAACAAAACAAAGCACTGGCGATATCTTGACATGACAGTGGGTATCTCTTTATCAAAGACTGGTTTCTTGCTGAGACTTTGAACACCGTGAGTGAAGATCGACACCTCACCTAGATTCTGAAGCTCCACCTTCTCAGTCATTTCCCATCTTTCTTTCATTCTCTTATCCTTGTATGATTATGGATTCTCCAGCTTGACCGCCTCCTTGGTCTGAAGTCGAAGGCAGAGCGAGTGGCATGCATGCTCTGCCTATACACACACATGCTCAGACACTCCCTCAGTGTGGTTCCCTCTAATCAATACCAGAAGAGTCCACTAAAGCTAGCCTCTCCAGTTCAGAGCCAAAATTGCGGCTGGGATAAGAGAGAACTTCCTGCCTGCTGCTTTCCAGATCAATGAGCCGAACACAGACTGACTGGCTGTAACTGCTGGAGCCGAGATGAAAGGCCGTGAGCGCAGGACTCCGACGGAGCCGCCGCTGCTGTATGCCCAGGGACACGCTCGCCCAGTGACAGAAACCTGCGCCATGTGGCTCGGCACAGCAGCCCTGCAAGTTTCATACTCACCTCCCCTCACGCTGCTGCTGTGTTAGTGTAATAGTGCAGCCTGCTGCGTGTTCAGGCTCTTTGGAGTTTAATAGCGTAGCCTGCTGCTCAGTGCAGTGCTGGCGTCTGGCTCCCAGGATGGGGCCGCTTATAGCCACTCCACTAATTGACACTGATTGATCTGCCTGTTTCTCAAACAGCGCCTGGACCCAAACTGCACTCGTAAAATGGATGGAAGCAAAGTGCTGTTAACCCCACACCATTTTCAGCCTTTACTAAAAGCGAGAGAAAGCGCAAGTCCATCTGGCCGTGTAATTACTCATTTGTCTGTTGACTTAACACACCTGATGGTTTAACAGGAGTCTGACGCTTTTAGAGGCACATAACCTGGATGCCTATTAGCTGCACCGTAACAACCATGGTGAAGTTCTGCAAAACAAATCTGAACGCAATATTCTAGCGACAAATAAACATTTTCCTTCCGAAATCTGATCAACATAAAATGGTAATGTATTTCATTTGATCAAAAGAGAAACATGGAGAGAGAACAAGAACAAAGAGAGAGGGAGCTGAACTTTTGAGTAGGCAAGAGTGCTGTTATGTAAGATGCACTGCAGATCTGTAAAGTCTTTAAAGTACTGCCAGGGTGGCCTGACTTCCTCTCCTCCGCTCATGATTTCATACTTACAGAAACAAAGCTCTCGGTGCCTTCTCTCAGATACACCGAGAAGAAAAGCCAAATGACTTGGAAGCAAGGATGTCATTTTGTTCAGGTTTCTTAATAAATAAATACACAAATATGTTCTACTACGATTCCATCAACACATAGATGCTTCCTATGCTTCCACGAAACAACACCGATTGGACCGAGACGCTTGGGTTACGCAAGTTATGTAACGTTATATAACCTGCATTGGTGATTTGTAGTCATAGCGCATGATTAGTCATTACTGAAAAAGAAAGAACTAGGACTCTGGTTCGAAATGCTCTCTGAAAGCTCCATGCACTCGCTCTGCACATCCCTTCACTTTTGTTAGAGCTAAGAGCGCACAGCTGAGGTACAGGCTGGATCCACACGCATAGCTTCTTCATTCTCCTCCTCCTCAAATTCACAGCTGAATATGGAGAAGACGAGCCGAGAACAGTGCAGAGGAACACGGTGTATTGGAGAAACTGTTACTATAGCAGCGTTCTATATACTGAACAAAGCCTGAAGGCCTGTGATTATGTAACACCCTCACAAAGACATAAAGAGAACAGCAGGAAGAATGAAAGCTATAAAATTGCCACAGGATGATGCATTTAAATGAACTAAACCGAACCTATAAGGAACAGACATTTATATTGAATTATATTATTTGATATCTGATGAATAGCATCAGATCAGATTTTATTAACTCGCTTATTTATTCATCATCATCTGATCCAGTCAATGCAACTAAGGAGCAGATGTACAAAGTAAACAGAAAACAATTTTCTTCCTGAATTAGCTATCGGATTATTACTACACGATTTCAATATTAAGCAAATTATCAAGATGATCATTTTAGCCAGTATTGTGTAGCCTTACATATCATCAGCTAAAAATGTTTGTGCTCAAAATTGATCTGTGAAAGTAATAAAAAATAAGCATAATTGTCGATAGCACTATTATACAGTGACGTCTTTTTATCAAGCTCTTTTTAAACATTGGCTCTTAAAACTGCATTACCTGGGAAATGTATTTTATAGTAAAACATCTACCTGTTTTATCCCCCCCCCCCCCCCCCCCCCCATTTTTACTTACTCGACGAGAAGGTAAGGGAAAAAATAACCATGTTTGTTTGGCCAGATAAATAGATTATAAGGCTCTGTCTGGGGCTTGGACAATGATAAATGAGGTGTGACTATCACATATTGAGCGCATGGATATACATACACACACACACACACCCACGCACAAAGGTGACACGCTCTATACATGATACATGAGCTAATACGCACAAATAATTACTTCATATCATTGAATACACTAGAAATCCATTAGAAAGTGTGTGTGTGTGTGTGTGCGCGCGTGCAAGCGGGCGGGCATGTGCACGCACACACACAGGTTAAGGCGTAGAAAGGCTCAGCTCTGTATACATGAATATTTCATCCTTTGAGCATTATGCACTGTCCAGCTTTTTCTGTGTTTACCAACAGGATGCAGACCTTCATATATTTTGATCTACAGGGTGTCCAAAAAGTCTTCAGACATGGAGGAAATGAACACTTTTTAGCAAAATGTCATCCAAAATTTCATACTAAGTCCATCCATCCATCCATTTATCGAGAGAGAGATAGATATTTTTTTCAGATAGCCTTTAAGAATGCCTTTGACAAAAGAAGATCATATTGAAATCCTTCTCATGGCTGGATCGGGAAGCTGTCGCAAGGTTGCGATGGACTTTAACAGGAAACATGGCGAGCACATCACACACGACACTGTTTCCAGACTTCTTAACAAATTCAAACAGACTGACGGAGGCACAACCGACGTGGTGCTGGCAAACATAATCCCTATGTATGGAGAATTTTGGGAAAGCCTGTATTAATATATTTTAAATAGCATTCATTTGTATAAAAGGCAACATTACAGAAACTGCATTATTCTCGGTTTGCCTAATATACGTAGTTGTGGTATGTAAGCGTAATCCAAACCAATCAAAGTAAAAGAACGATCCATCATTTTATGGCCTAATCTGTAGCACACAATAATCACAGAGTAGAAATTGTCTAACAGTTTCAACCTAAACATTTATGGATACTATAAAGCCTCAGGAAAGTGTAAGTGACTGGAAGTCTTTCGTACTGTATTGTTCTGGTGTGAAAAATCTCAGCAAAATCTCTCGTGCATGTGTGTCTGATCCTAAAACCTTCGAGTATGTGTAATATAGTCACATGTTTTAAATACTTTAATTTATGCAGTTCTACATTCTACCTTTCAGTTTCCATTACAAGTGAGTTTTTGCGTAAATCAAGTTGTTTCGTTCTTTTCTCAATAAAGAGAAATGTATGAAAACTCCTGTCTGCGATTAAGTAAACAAGTGCTGTAGTATTCCCTTATCGCCCAGGTCACACTCGCTTCCTTATTGGTGCAATAATAATACATTATGTTTTATTTTTATAGCACCTAAGGCTGGAAAATATGATATCACAATAAATTATTTCACAATACGCTTTTATGAGATATCAAGGACGTTGTGAATTTTTTTTTTGGTATTAAACATTTAAAACATAGTAATTACAAACTGACAGGAAGGAACGAATGTGATGTTATCGAGTACTTAATCTTTAAAATGGTAGAATTTCAGTGTTAAATTTTTCTTTTATAATAAAATGGCTTGTTTTCAAAATGTATTATATGTATTATTATAAACTTGTTTAACAAGTTTTTCTAAATGATTATTATTTATAACCGTTGTTTTAAATGTATCACTACTGTATTCCCAGCCTTTTGTGAGCAAATGCATATATTATCATAGAAACGCGTTCTAGAATGATATATCATATGATATATTTGTTACATCGGCCACCATGAATAGCACCAATCTTACACCAATTGCCTTATTTGAGGAAAAGCATGATGCTTCCTTCAAAAATAACGAACCTTACGTGACAGCTGTGATAGAGCAGTTTTATTTTTGCCCTTAACACACTGCCCCCCAGACTGAACGCATGGATGATGACTATATAGTAGAGGCTCCATGATTATTATTGTTGATTACAGGCATAATTATGTGCGTCTTATTGTAATTAGTACAATATATACAGTGTCCACGAGACTCTGTGGTGGAAAAATACTTTGAATAGCTGATAGTCGTTTAGTGCTTATGCTGGAAAGCTTAATGCAGCACAGTACAGGACACTCTTCTCTTCCTCTTGTTCACTGCAGAACCAAGGGTCAACCATCACGCCCGAGTTTCAGGCTGTATCTCTGATCGTCGTTATGTAAACCAGCTGCATTCTTCTCTTCACCGCATGATGAGAGAACAACAACCACATAAACACGTAACGGCAAACTTTCTCCCATTCAGGAGGAGCTGCAGCACTGCAGTGAAACTCCAAACTGCAACCAGTAAACAAACCTGAACGGAAAGATCAACATCATTAGCTTGAAGGAGATGAAAGCATAAGCAATCGCACAGGCTACAGAGGCTAATTAAGATACTTCTATTTCAGTAGCAGCCGAAATTAGGACACTATATTTATCAAGACGCTATGAAATGTATTTCTGGCTATGAGGGCTAACATTTCATAACGACTGCACAGGCACAGAGATGGAAAATCACTAGATGGTGCTTGGATGGTCAAAAAAGGAAGACAGGAAGAGGGAACACTTAAATAGACTCGACTAAAAGAAAACACTTAATTCATTTTTAGCTCAGATATTTAAAAATAATAATAATTCGACCATGTATATAGAAAAAAGGGATAAATGGAAGACAATTTTTGTTATGTTACTTACAAATGAATAATGAAAAATGGAGACTAACGATCCATGACACTTTACAGTGCCAATTTCCCCTCTTCGGAAGAACAGATGATGTTTCAGTTAAGTGAGCAGCACCGTGTTTATTTAACATGCTATGAATGTTCATTTACTGCTGATTACTGCAGCTGGAGGTGGATATGGAACATGGAAATAAATCCATCCATAACAAAGCACACTAAAACATCTAAACACTTTAGAGTGACTCATACAGTTGCAATCAAAATTATTCAACCTCTGTTGCACATCAGGTTTATTGTCAAAAATGTACAGACTTTCAGCAGTTTGCAATGAACAAACCAAACAAAAGCAACTGAAATAGTTCAACACAACGACTGCTTCAAGTGGTTTCCCCAAATACAACTGAAAATGCAAAAGATAAATAAACCTGCTTTGCAATGCGGGTTGAATCATTTTGATTGCAACTGTATGAGTCACTCTAAAGTGGTTAGATGTTTTTAAGTGCAACGGTAGCTGATGGTTCCATATGATGACGAAAAGCATCAAAATTGTGTGCGCACTGAACGTGCGTGGGTCTGACGGTGTTTGCTGGAAGGAACTCTGTTTCCATAGGAACAGCTCTTGTGTGTGCTTCCGGTGCGTAGGATCAGTGATTATCCTGTTTGCTGAAACGGGCTTGGTGAATTCTTTAAAAGGCAACGTTCTTACACACCACTAGCTTCCTCAATTATTTATCCTTCTTACACTCACACTGATTTGATACACATAAACTAAACACTCCTACACTGGAGAAAATCCTCCCACTCAAACCTCCTACATCAGATGCTTTATAGTGCAGGTGGCTTTTTTTGTTTTGTTTTGTAGACCCTCCAAATACAAACTGAGACAAAGGACAGCTGTAATGCTGAAGAACTGAAAATAGTTATGCTAGATGTAATACACAAAATGTTTTAAACTAGTTATTTATATAATTAATCATTTATTCACCCCTGGCTTCATCTTCTTTATGTGCAAAGGTTTGTTTACATTTTTTAGCTGCCATATTTGTGACTAATGGTAATTAACTGGTTTAATATTGTGCAGTGTAAAACCAAACTAAAAAGCAAATAAGCATTTTCCCCCGATTCAGATAACTGGCAAACCAAAATATATGTGAAAACACCATTAAAGTTCTCTTGAAGTGCCTTGAAATGCGCAGTGTTATTTGATGCGTTGACACAATTTTCAGTGAAACAGGAAGTCAGGGTGGGACATATTGAGAGGTTCCACTCCCCTTTTAAGTAGCCAATAGCATTTAGCTTATCTCACAGCCCGGGCTAAGCCGTAATTGACTTAGTACTTAGTGACATGGATTTTTATAATGTTGGGGGAGGGACACTTCAGATTCTCGAGAGCATTTGATTGGACAGAAAATCTGATGAGGAGCTGAAGTGCAGAATGAGGTCATCAAAATAGTTGATCTGAGTTTGTGGGAGACTGTAAGCGAGACTGGGAAGAGAGACTGTAAATTTTGAATGCATATATCTTCTAAATGTGAATTTTGTCATTGTTTTGGAGCACACTAGCTTATAGATAACCTTAAAGCTAACATTCATACTAAAAACCACAAAACGTCCATTTTGATTTCATGGGGACTTTAAATTACCTCATTATATAAATTAATGCATTTTCAAAAGACAATGGCGATGTGACATAAGTTACTCAAGTATGTAAATGAGGACATGCAAGAACATGCAAGGCCTTAACTGTTTTTTTTTTTTTTATTCTTCCAGCTGAAAATATCACGTCATATTCTTATTTTTTGTGTGCTCCCAAATTCTCAATTGAAGAGAATATTTAACTTTGTGATTTTTAGTTATTTAATAACATGCTCCTTGCACACATACGGATGGCATTTTTTCAGGCTGTAACTTTTGTGTATATGTTTGTATGAACTACTGTGTAATTTTATTTCATCTCTCAGCTCACCTAAACCATACAGATCCATATTAGGCTATAACCACACATCTGTACATTTAAATTCTGCTAATAAATAAATAAATAAATAAATAAAAATAAATTGTTTGATTTAAAGGTTGAGTTATTATTAAATTTAGCATCGCTAGCTGCTTTCTGAAAGCTTATACGTTTCCAAAGTGGCTAATAACTAGCAGTAGCCCAAGTCATTAGAAGTCCATGTTACGTGAATTATGACACAAAATGAGAGCGCTCATTCACAGGCTTTCAAGAAAGAGCTTAAACAGGACATTCAGCAATGCTGACCTGATTATATGAATTTATTATCTGTGGCCATCAGTTTCAGTTTTTTCTGTACATTACTGTCAAACAAATGTCCCCAAATGATGCAGCAGCAGCAACAACAACAACATGGCTAAATGGAATGCTCTGAGTTCTCTGTGTCAGTTTTCTCCTTCTGGCAAAAATCAAAGATCTGGTCATATGTCTTTTATGTAATATCAGTCACGACAAAGCCACATTACTGACTTGCATGTCTAATGAAACTTAGTCTATTTTTGGAAACTTTGGAAAAAGGGATTATGAAATGTAACAAATTCAATTAAGCTTACTGTAGAGTGAATGTCTAATATACTGTACAATTATGCTAATAATAAATGATTTAAGAATTATTACGATATTTCAAATCTTTTATAGCAGCAATTTCTATATGTCTACATTTTCAGATAATGCACTTCCCCATGCAAACATCAATCTGCATGTCGCCAGTGTTAATATCTCTTGAAAGTAAATTCCATAATTATAACGATCAAATCTCTCACAAAGCAAAGCCACAAGCTTAGAGCCTCAGACACTTGCATAATGTTTAGCTAGAACAATCAACGGGGGAATTTTCAGGAAGGAAAGGGCCCATTAACGTTTAAAGACACTATTCACAAAGCGCTCTCTCTCTCTCTCAAAAAAAAAGCATTCACGCAGCATCATCAGATTCGTCTGACCTGATTTTAACTGGAAACCAGGCTTCACTTTCTTCCCTGTGACTACTGAGTGTCTGGGTGAATGTGCTTTTTATAGCCAAATATGTAGACAAACACATGACTAGACACTCTTCCTTGTCTTCTAGCAAGTCTTACGTATATGAGTTGGGGGAAAAAATTCCCAGAAATACATCGCAGTTCCAGTTGCATTGACATCGAGGCAACTTTCCTATAAATGGATAAAAGAAAATGTCATTCATGACACAGTGGGGTTTATTATACAGAAAAAAATTAGTACTTGCTAGTAAAAAGACACTGATTCCACAAACTTTGTGTTTTCGGCATAATACTTTTGTCCCTGGCTATTTGACCCGAATACACTTTTAGCCTCTTCTCTAAAGACTTACTTGGATTCGCTTATATACAGATTCATACTTTATGCTAATGAGGTGTTAGTGTTGCTATCCAACCATGATTTTAAATAAACCTTGTATTATTTACATTTTAAATGGACCTTAAATCTCAATAAATGTGATATCCATGACTAAGTAATTATTTGTCAATAACCCATACACCAAAGGAAAGCTATGATGCGCTTGCCCAGTCTCACACAGCAAATGAAAATGAACCCCAAACTATGACGAGGTAATTAACTGTATTAATACAGAGTAATGAAAATTAGCGAGTACTCAAATTCCTCATCGTGTTTTTACAGTCAACAAATCTCTGGCTAATAGTTTGCTATGAGTGATGGTCTTTTCGTATTACATATAAAATCAAATTATTCGAATCTGGCTGCAACTATATTTTCATTCGACATGCTGTTTAGTGAAGGTGAATTTCCATTTACAGTGGGGGAAATAAGTATCGAATGCGTCAACATTATTTCAGTAAATATATTAATCAGGTTATTCACATTAAATTTTCACCAGACATCAGTATTAACTTAAGAAATCCGGAAATATAAAGAATACACAACATTAAAGTCCATAAATAAAGTTGTGTGTAATAAAGAGGAATGACATAGGAAAAAAGTATTGAACACACTAAGTGAAATTTATTTAATGCTTAGTGGAGAAGCCTTCGTTTGTAAAGACAGCTTCAAGATGCTTCCTGTATGAAGAAACGAATCAGCTGCAGTATTCAGGTGTGATTTTGCCCACTCTTCTAAATATATTGTCTTTAAATCTTGTTCAATTGGATTCAAGTCAGGTGATTGACTGGGCCATTCGAACACCTTGATTTCTTTTCTCTGAAACCAGTTAAGAGTTTCCTTTGCTGTATGATTTGGATCGTTGTCCTGCTGGAAGGTCTCGTCTTCATCATCCTGGTGGATAGCAGCAGATTCTTCTCAAGAATCTCCCAGTAAAGGGCTCCATTCATTGTTCCTTCAATTATAAGGCAGACACTTTTATCTAAAGCGAGGTGCAATTTAGCTGAGCAGTGGAAGCTCACAAGCCTTTCTCAAGGACTTATCAGTGACAGCTTGGTGGTATCCAAACTCACAACCTTCAAATCAGACCTCTAGATCCCTTCTGAGCCACCGTTGTATGTTGCATGACAGTTTTGAACTACACGCTTCTGTATTTTGCTCAGTTTAGAAACTGTTCCTGATTCACAAAAGCAACAAATGATTAAAAGTACATTCCCCTCTGAAACTATTGGAACGGCATGGCCAATTCTTTTGGTTTTGCTGTAGACTGAAGTCATTTGGGTTCAGAGATAAAAAGATGAATATGAGAAGTACGCTTAGAATGTCAACTTTTGTTTTATTAATTTATATGTAGTTGTGTTAAAAGACGGAACATTTTGCATCAGACCACCCAATTTGTAAATAAGCAAAAATATTTAGTATTTCTTGTTGCCCAGGTGTGTCCTGTTAAATTGATTGTTTATACAATAAATAGCTCTGAACAGCTACGCTTGGTTTTAGCCTCCAGTTCCACCTGTGAAGACTGCATTTGTTGTTAAAAAGGCCAACATGAAGATCAGAGAGCTGTCTACAGGAGAAAAACAAGCCATTTTGAGGCTGAGAAAAGCGGTGAACTCGGAGGCATTGCACAAACATATGGCATATCCGATACAACAATTTAGTGATGTCAGTAAGTCGCAAGCTTGATGCAGTTATTACAAGCAAGGGATATGCAACAAGATATTAAGTGATATTTACGTCAATCGACTTCAAGACTTATCTGTTCCTATACTTTTGCTCACCTAAAAATTGGTTGGTCTGACACAAAAAGGTTCTTTTTTTATGCTGTTTAACACAAAGATGTAAATAGCAGGAAACAAAAGAGGAAACTCTTGTCTCATAGCCATCTTTTGATCTCGTATACAAATGTCTTTGGTGTATAGTGCAAACAAATGAATTGGCCTTGCCATTCCAATAGTTTTGGAGGAGACTGTAGTTCCTACTGATGGCCCAAATCCTAGGCTGATGTGTGTAGAGTAGAGCATGCTAGTAGATTTACATTTAAACTTCCATACCAAATAAAAAAATTATTTGCAGAAGTAGATAAAAGAAAAAACATTTTTTCCCCAGAGAGTTTGTTTGCCAATATCTGGCCCAATAACTGCAATAATATTAGAAGTATCACACGGCTGATGCTGCTAAGACAAGGCCGGGACTTTCTGACTTCCTGTTCAGGGGATAACACCTCTATATTAAAAACAAACCTACAGAGACACAAAGCAATTCATACAACAGTACAGGACACGGCACGCAGTCAGCACAACCTGCAATACATTTTTATTACCTTTTCTTTGCACCAGACATACAAAGACATCTTTATCTGCCGTGTCCTTCCCTGTGTGAATTCTTCTTGCTTCTAAGAGACAGATCTTTGTATGAATTACAAGTCATTAGCATCACTAAAGAAATACACCGTCTAAAATATCTGCGGGAAATGTGTTTGGCAAGACCAGCAAAACAGCTCAAATGATAATGTTCCAAACAGCAAAACAGCAATTAGGGCATTGTAGCTCGACAAAATTCCCTTCTCATGATTAGAATCTCACACTCCCTAATAATTCAGGCTAAGAGTTCGAATGATGACTGTGTGTAATTAGAGCATGTTTAAAACGGGGCTAATTTGCTCTTTAGCTAGCTGCTTAATTGTGCGACTGAGCCGATTGTGTTGTACAATGTAATGCAGCTGCAGTGCCCCTTCCCACAGCATTTCAGCTCCTGATGAGCTCAAACCAGTCACCACGGCCCACTGAGAAGCGCTGAGGTACAACATTTTTTTTAAAAATCATGCACGGGTTACATTAAAGGGATAGTTAACCCAAAAATTAAAATTCTGTCATCAATTAAGAGTAGACTTAAGTAGATTAAGAATAAAGTAAGACTTTTGTTCATCTTCGGAACACAAACGAAGATATTTGTAATGAAACCTGGGAGATTTCTGTCCCTCCATTTACAGTCCAGTAACCAAAACGTTCAAGCTCCAAAAAGTTCATAAAGGCATCGAAAAAGTTAACCCATGTGACTAAAGTGGTTTAATCCCAACTTTATGAAAAAAAAAAGTCGTCATTTGTGTTCCGAAGATGAATGAAAATGTTATGGGTTTGGAATGACATGATTTTAATTTTTGGCTGAATTATCCCTTTAAAGAGTGTGATGACAAACAGAAGATTTCGAAAGGGTAAACTTTACTGTAGAAGAAGATATTCTTTTCTGAGTCTCTCTTTCATCTATTCATCCATCTTACACTTACAGTAAACCTGCTCATCATTTTCCATGTCAGAAGGCTATAAATAAATAAATAAATAAATAAGATTCTTTCCCCCTTTTCTTCAGAGGAAATATTCCAGAGTCAACAGCTGAGTCACAGACAAGTGTGGGAAATATCACCATCATCAACTGGCACAAAAGAGGAGATAAGGAAACGAGGTTTATGGGAAACGCGCACACATGCAAAACAAGTAAACACATCACATTGTGTCATTTCTCTGAGCAGGGACAGCTCACGGTGTCTGAGTAACAGTGAAACACTGAGACAGAAGCCCAGACTAAAACACTGTAAACAACTTCAAACTCCCCCAGCACGTCTACAGTACATGGCTCATAAGTTACAGCTAAATGAATCAGAAATGCAAGACTTGTGCCGAAATTACTGCTCAGCAAAAATAACAGAAACTATTAGGCAAATCCATATCATGATATGTCCTGCAGATAAACAACACTCCCAGGCACGATCGACAAACAATTCATTTGATTTGAAGAGAAGTATAGTGCACAAGACCATTAGCATAATGACACAATAATCACATCTGCACACAAAACACAAAAACTGTACATTTTAACCCTTAACCCTTTTAATGAAGCTAAAAGAAGGAAGATGGATGGAAAAGGGATCATTTTCTGAACAACAATATGCTTTTTGTTATTTTTTTTTTTTGTATTTGTAGTTCATCTCGATTTTATAACAAAACGTTCACCAACACAGATCGTTTGGATCATTTTTTTTGCTTGTTTTTTTGGGATTGTGAAATGTGACTCATCAAAACACCCACACTAAGTGTCCATTAGTAACAGCTGAGACTGGACAAAATGTTCACGGTACACAACAAAAACACTAGTTATTTGTTTGAAATCTCATCTTCATATTAGACTAATCGCAAAGGCCAATATCGTGATGGACAATTATGTTTACTCTGCAATCTAATCTGAATGCCAAAAGCACTTCAACATTGTTTTTTTTCTTCAACACTGAGAGAATGACACATCAGTTGTATTCCTTTTAGTACTCGGATCAGACATTTTAGTACTGTCTGATAAGAAAATTTAAAAGGACAATCTCTGCTGCAGGTTGATAAATCCACTAGATATGGAGTGGATCTGTTTTACTCGTAAAGATAAATAACGCGGGCGGGACAAGTCTGATTCTGTGTGTCAGCTATTACTGTTTTTCATACGTAGTTGCCCGGTGGAGAAAGTAGGGTCAAGAACCAGAAAAAGTAAATAAAGCCTATTTCCCATTTACTTTTGCGATGATATGTACACTCACCGGCCATTTTAATAGGAACACGTCTACACCTGCTCGTCCATGCAGTTATTAAGGCACGGTCATTAATGTGTGTTCAAGTGCTCCTGAGAAGTTCATTTTTACGAGTTGGGAAGTCACAATTACGACGTCAGGTGCATTCAAGTCACTCTGGTTGGCGCAAGATGGTGGTGTACCTTCTATTAGTTAACTACAAAAAATATATATATATAGCAAGATACAATATACAGGTTTTTTTTTTTTTAACTCTACTTCTAAACAGAAGTAGCGCGTTTCGCATTTTTGTGTTTTCAATCACTTTATGAAGCCACTGTAAACTTTATCGTTATATATTATATTGTAATTGTACAATGCTACTGTATTTTATGCAGGCAATTAGTTTGCTTTATTGTAAATAAAAAAGCCTAACAAAGACATGTCACTGCTAAATACCCATAAGTAGTGTGATGCATATTTTAATTTTATTAGATCTTTTTCTCTCTCCCTCATTGGTCATGTTCCTCAGAAATCAACAAATTTACCATCAGCTACAGATGTGCCACCATGTTTTCTTACTGACACGCCCCCAACTCGGAGCGCAAAGAAAATCCACTTGTAATTATGACGTTGTGGTTCAACTCGTAACTACAATCTTTCTGACATGACTTGAACTCGCCATTAGTGCTAGATGGGATGGTTTGAATATTTTAGAAACAACAACAGATCTCCTGGGATTTTCTAAAGTTTACAAAGAATGGAGTGAAAAACAAGACAATATGCAGTGAGCAGTTCTGTGGGCGTAAATTCCTTGTCGAGAGGTCAGAGGAGAACAGCCAGGTTAGTTTGAGCTGACAAGAAATCTATGGGAATGCATATAACCACTCTTTACAACCATTTTGAGTAGTCTGGGATCTCAGAATGAGCAACACGTCAAGCTCTGAAGGTGCATTCACACATACAGCAATTTTATCGCTGCAAGTCGCCAGTCGCTGTAATATGAAGTCGCGAGTAGGCATTCCTACTGCTGGTTGCCATAGTAACATGGGTGGCGCAACTAGCATTCCACTTTTGACAACAAACCAGTTTTCTTGCCGCTAAAATTAAACATTCTGGAGGGAGAGCGATCTTCTATAAAATTCACCAGTGTATAGTGGGGGAAATAAATACTGAACGGGTCAACATTTTTTTTTTTTAGTAAATATATTTCCAGTGAGGCTATGCACACGACATTTTCACCAGGCATCAGTATTAACTCAAGAAATCTGGATAGGGGGTATAATTACATACGGATTACAGCTGGTTCCTTGCCTTACCTTGATTTTCTCTTAGTGTGTTCAATACTTTTTTCCTGTGTCATTCTTCTTTATTACACATAACTTTATTTATGGACTTTAATGTTGTGAATTCTTTGTATTTGCAGATTTCTTGAGTTAATACTGATGTCTGGTGAAAATTTCATGTGAATAACCTCATTGGAAAAATATTTACTAAAAAAGAAATGTTGACGCGTCTAATACTTATTTCCCCCACTGTATATATGCATCACATCCTACGAGATGAAGGAGAACCAGTGTGTGCTCTTTGCCACTGTGGCCATCTATCTGTGGCAAAAGCACAAGTGCCAATTAGCTTAGCTTAGCGCAGCGCCTTAGCGCGTTTAAAGCAAAATAATAATAATGAAACACACTCACTTTTTGTTGCAATCTAGCAAAATCACGGTGTAGCTCCAATCTCAGAAAGTGAGCATCACTATTCACTATATGTTCGATGGTAACCGGATGTCGGATAGCAGCTCTTCAGCCGTGGCCTCTGTGTTTCCTGGATGAAGTGTTCAGCTTGGTGCTGTTCGTTCCCAGGCGCCGAAGCAGCGACAAGCCAGACACTTCACCCAAGGTAGGAGCTATGCTGGGATATTGCTCGATTGTTTCATTATTATTTCTTTGACTGTTATTATTATTTTTATTATTATTTGCTTGAAACCCACAAAAATGCTAAGCTAAGCTAATTGGCTACTGCCACAATGGCACTACTTCTGCTAGTGAGCACGGGTGGCTACGGATCACGTGTGCTCTACTTTCTTTACTCCCATCGGTATTCGCCGTACCAAGTTGCTCCAAATTCGCTGCGAGATGCAGTATGTGTGAATGCACCTTCAGGCAGACGACCTACAATGGCAGAAGACCACATGGGGCTCCACTCGTCAGCTAAGAACAGAATATGCTCACCGATACTGGACAGTTTGGGAGAAAATTGGCAAAAACATTGCCTGGTCCAGTCTTCAACTGCCCAGGTGTTCTGGCTGCTGAGTGTATGCTTAAGTGTAATGTGCTTCATGATTATGTGACTCATCTTGATGAAGTAAGTACTTCCTGCTGCACTACACGTATCAGCCAAGGCACAATTTGACTGATTGAATAATTTTTTATAGATTGATTAATTTGTGTGCATGATTTGTGACAGAATCGGGAGCGTGAATGCAGAAACACAGACGAAATCAAGCAAAAATAAAGAGCAGCGCAAATCTGACGTACAACTCTCCTGCTAGAACTACGGGCACAATATGTGGCCTTGCAGCTAGACATATGAATATATTCGATGACTATACTAACCAGTTTCAAGCAGAGTTTTGCCTTGTTTTTCGCTAACAATTTGGTGGCATGTTGTCGAGGTTGCTCCATCAATCACGTCCTCAGGAGAGGATAAGGACTATGGATACACAGTCACCCCTCTTCTGGATATGTCAGAGCCATATCTCCCTGCGGTGCTCACATGTTTTCCCATTGAAGCTAAGCAGGGTTGAGCCTGGCCAGTACCTGGATGGGGGACCTCCTGGGGAAAACTAAAGTTGCTGTTGGAAGTGGGAGACGAGTGAGGCGAGCATGGGGTGCTCACCCTGTGGTCTGTTAGGGGCCTAATGTCCCAGTATAGTGAAGAGGACACTATACTGTAACAACAGCACCGTCTTTCAGATGAGACGTTAAACTGAGGTCCAGACTCTCTGTGGTCATTAAAAATCCCAGGACACTTATTGTAAAAGAGTAGGTGTATACCCCGATGTCCTGGCGAAATTCCCCCCATCTCGATCATGCACCCTTAATAATCCCCATCTCTGAATCCTCTCCACTAATAGCTGGTGTGTGTGGTGGGTGTTCTGGTGCACTATGGCTGCCGTCGCATCATCCAGGTGGATGCTACATACTAGTGGTCTCTGAGGAGACCCCCCCCCCCCCCCCCCCACAATATGTAAAGTGCTTTGAGTGTCTAGAAAAGCGCTATGTAACTGTAACTCAGATATTAGTTTGCTTCCCTTACTCTGAATTAATGCACTTAACTAGCTGACTAAGGCATTACATTAGCGATCACTTTTTAGTCTGGTCACCTAGATTTCTGTTGGGCACCCCTCATACTTCATAGCCACGACTATATCTACTGCAGTTCTTTCTTGACATTCATGACTGACTCAACCATGGAATATAAATAAATAAACAAACAAACAAACAAACAAATAAATAAATGCAGGAACAGGCGCTCTACAGCACACAAGCTCCCACCTTCTAATGTGTTCACGCCAAGAAATCATAGGTTTATCCATGTTCCTTTAATACAGTACAGTTTTATAAGTCTTTACTAAAACCCACACAGTATAGATGAGTGATAAAGACAGATTTACCCT